>NC_056484.1:2802278-2835277 GCF_008729295.1 Plectropomus leopardus
GATTCTCCACGCTACACACACACACGCACGCACGCACACACACACACACACACACACACACACACACAGTTTATCCTCTAACTCCCCCTTCTGGTCGCTCAGGAGAACAGCAGCCATTCACAACTCGGAGCAGAAAACCACAAATTTTAGACGCCTCAGAGGTCCGCGTGCTGCTGATAACTACCCATGATTCATTGGGGCAGACAGGCCGACGGACAGTGATTGATAAAGCCTGAGGGACAGCGAGACGGACAGACAGAGAGACCTAGAAACAAACTGAACAAAAGAGAGAGAGACAGGAGGGAATCTATGGTCTTAATGGACTGCTGAGTGACTGACCTTGATTTCTAATGGACACAAACACACACACACACACACACACACACACACACACACACACACACACACACACACACACACACACACACACTCAGTACATTGACTTCCATTCACTCCCTGAAGGCTCAGCCCAGCCTGAACCTCAACCCCAGAGAGAGACAGGACAAACAGCTGGACGACAACTGCTCCGAAGACACTAATTTGTCCTCAAAAATAGACACAACGTCCCCAGGAGACTGAATCAGTGTCCACACAGCACAGTTTAAGGATTAGGATCAATAATCAATAAACAGGGTTTCTGCAGGGTTCACCACCACGTTAAATTTAACAATCTTTAAGATGTTTTAAATACCACATTTAATGCAATTTAATATCTGTTAGCCAGCAGGGATAATAAAGAATTCATGTGACAATTTAAAAAAAGATTATATAAATGGTCACACATAGATTATAATAAAAACACATTATTTAAAAATGCAGAGGATAATACCATAAAGTCAAATGTATTATTTATTAAGTGCATTAATTAATTGACGGAGATAAATCCTATCACAGTAACTCCTAATCAATCATCATCATTAAACGCAGCCCGGACCTGGATAGCAGCAGAAAATGTATGAATGCATTAATTAAATGAAAAAATAGTTAATTAATTGAAATATTTAAGATCTTTCTGAATTAAATTCAAGAGGGTTTTCTTTTATCTTTAGGGGAAAACTGTACTCTTAAAAAAATCAAGATACCTTAATAATATCAAGAGCTGATTATTTATTAAAATATGCAATTATTTTAATGATCTATTTCGTCATTTTTTCGAGCAAAAACGGCAAATGTTTCCTCATTCCAGTTTCTAAATTGTTTTTCTTTTGTAAAAGTAATATTTTAAATATTTTAGACTGTCAATTGTGCAATAGTACTTGTTCTATAACAGAGCAAAAACACCAACATAATAAAAAAATACACATTTTTAAGCACTAATTTGAAAAGGATTGTAATCAAAAAAGAAGGAAAAAAAAAAAAATATATATATTTATGTTCTATGTTCTTCATGACACATTAACAAGGTCAACAGCATGAACAAAGACAAATATATCTGACTTCACTTTGGGCTCTTTGGGCTTTTTGACATTGATGTAAACTATTAAATTAAATTAAATTAAACCGCCATCTATGCTGAATAGAAATCCATCCGCTTGTGTGACTTTTTGCCAAAAAAGGTCTAAATTCGCTGATTCCAGCAACATTTTCCACCATTTTCTGACATCGTATAGACCAAAAAGCTAATCAATCGATTAAGAAAACTACAGGCAGATTAATAAACAGTGAAATCAATTGATAGCTGCAGCCATGAATCGATCTTTGTCTCTTGTCTTTGATTTTTGGACCTCGTCTGACTAAATGTATAAATGTTAAACTCAGGAAACATCCTGTGTGCTCCCAGCAGGAAGCCTCAGTGAGACTCAGGTGGGCAGAAAAATACAAATATATACACCAGCAGTAGAAATAAAAAAATCAATACAGCATCTGAAAACGTGGCACAGACAGACAGCACGGAGGGAAGCTGAAGCAGAGGGGACAGAGCTGGATGGAAAGGGACAAAAAGCAGCCGCGAAACCCACCACCCGAAACTCAACCAAACTGTGCACTAATCCTAATCCTGAGGCCTCGCTCACATGGATTAAAATAAACACGCTGCCCTTTGTCTGCCTGCAGCTCCAAGACTCAAACATTTACAGTACAGGCTGCAGAAAACGCTCAGTTACCGTCTCCGCAGTGCAAGAAACGACAAGAAAACAGAAAAACAAGAAGCAAAACCACGTTATGCAGATCGCAGTTTAAAGTGCATCCTAAATATGGGATACAGGTTAAATGTAAAAAGTGATGCAATAAAGAAGCTCTGCAGATAATCTAACTGTGCATGAAAGTGAGGCACTGCTTATTGATGTAATTAGTGAAAATGTGCTTCGCAATCATCTTAAAATGTCTTCACATTGCTTATTTTGGTATTTAAAGAAGAAAAAAATAGAAAAAGCTCATCAAATCAAGCAATTAGTTGATTATTAAAATAGTATAGTCATTCAACAATGCACTTAACCTTGTCAGCCTGAGCCAATTGGCCTGATTCCTTTTAAGAAAATAAAAAAGGCAATGAGCAACAGGAAACTACCTAAAAAATAGGGCTCTGAAAAGCTTGCATAGTAGAGCAGGCGCCCCGAGTACAGAGGCTGCGTCTCCACCACCTCCACTTGAGCCTGAGGCCCTTTGCTGCATGTCGCCCCCATCTCACCCCTTTTATGCTTAAACTGTCATATATTTAATACAGGCAAAAGCCAAAAAAAATATTTTATCTTTTTTTAAATAAATAACAATAATAATAGAAAATAATAAAGAAATAAAATAAATAATAATAAATAATAATATAATAAAAATATTAATAATATAATAAAAAATAAACTGATTATTATTATTATTATTATTATTATTATTATTATTATAACTTAAAAATTAGTAAGACATAAGTAAGTTACAGGAAAAACTTCCTCTAAAAAAATTTTAAAAAAGGAAATTACATTAAGCTAATTTTTAAAATATAATTATGACAATTTTCCTAGTTTTTTTAAATGATCATTTCCAGTCATTTTTCCTCTCTCTCCCTTTTCTTTTTCACATTATTTTTCCTGTCATAATTTTATGTGTAATTATGACAATTATAAAAATATTTTTCCTTGGCTTTTTAATAAAAACAATTTCTTAAATCCACTATTTTCTTGCAATTTGTGGAACATTTCTTGCCAAGTGCCTTTTTTTGCGTGTTTTTGAAAGACATCACACCACTGCTCAGGTTTCAAAGGGTTAAATGCATATCATAGACACCTTAATAGGCCAAAAGTCTCTAGTGCGTTTTCTCTATGGGCACAAAGAAGCACGAGATCAGGGTAATTTTATACTAGGGAAGTAAAACTTTTGGCTTTATGCACCTCCAATACTGCATTCAGTCCTCTTTATACGTTTTTATACATCTAAGATGCTGTATCCTGCAGACGACTACGCAAGTCTTCTTCTCCAAACTTTGTCTTACTCTGACTTAAGTGACATAATTTCAGGACATTTATCGGACTTCACACGGCTCCTCATTCAAAACACACATGCAACCTGGAAACACAATTTCGACGGGTACAGACCGACACACACTTTCAGCTCTGCTCCATTTAGTTTAAAGCTCTCTCACAGAGCTGAGTGGAGTAAAAGACAATTTTCTATTGGCTGTCCGCACATTTGCATAAAGTCCAAACTTTCTCGTCCACATGGAGCTGCCGAGTCTTTGAATAATAATGTCAAATTTACATTGAGTGGCGTCCTGCTGCCTCCCCAGTCTTTGACTCCACATGTGTGTGAAGAACGGGCTTTAAAGTGGACTGTGAGTCAGCCAAGGACAGCCTGCAGCGTGCCGCTAAAATACCCCCTCTGCTACTTTACCCAACCTCAGAGAGAAAGGAGTTATCTTAAGGCTGCAGCTGGCACAAACAAACAAACACAAACAAACACACTCGTACACGTCTGTGAGCTTCTTAAGGACAATAAAAACAGAACAGAGGAACTCCGAAAAAACTCTCTGCAGGTTTCAGTGTCAGACCAACTGTTAGAGACACACTGAGACATAATGTGAGAGCATGTGTGTGTGCATGTGCATGTGTGTGTGTGCATTAATAAGTGTATAAGTGTTTTGTGTGTCCATGCTGGGCTTATCCAAGTAGAAAATGAGTGTATGTGTGTGATGCCAGCAGCTTGGCGGTCCACCTGGACGCTGCCAAGGGCTGTGTGTGTTGCTGTGTGTGTGTGTGTGTGTGTGTGTGTGTGTGTGTGTGTGTGTGTCGTGGTGTAACAGATGAAGGACGGTAAAAGCTGATCCTGGGTCTGTTTCCTGTTGACAGATTCAAGGTAGATTCTGTTGTTTTGGGTTGGGTTTTTTTTTTTTATAACAGTCTGGCTTCTTTAGTTTCATCTCTCAGTCTCATCATTTATAATATTTCTTTCATCCGCTCCACTTTTACCAGCTGCAACATTAAATTACAAACACATTAAAGCATCAATAATTATAATCCAGTAATATATTATATATATATTATTCTGAAATGGGCAATTCTGCATCATGAGCACTTTTGCTTTTGATACCTAACCGTTTTAAACCTGCATCAGCACCAGTTTTCTTGTATTCAAATGCCTTTTACAAGCATTTCAACCACTGAAACATAAGCAAAATGGTTTGCCACGAATTGCTCAACTAATTACAAAAAAACTGGTAAAATATGACGGCAAATGTGACCAAAAAAACCCTAGGGAAAAATATCAAGTCATCGTCAGAGAAAAACAGAGAGCAGCCCGTATGTGACTTGCCAAACCGCATTAGAAAAACACAGATTTTTAACATGAAACTGCTTTATTCAGTATTTTAACTGCTTAAAATCACCTGATCTGTTTGTTTTGAGGAGGAGGAAACATCTGCGGATAATTCGGCTCTCAATATAAATCACCTGAACATCTGTATCTTAAGTCTTTAGAGAAAAAAGGTGAGCACACTTTAGCAGGTGCTGGGCCTGAGGCCTGTCTCCAACAGGCCAAACAACTAAGAGAAATACTGACTTTTTAATTTGAAACTGCTTTATTCAGTGTGTTCAGCGGTTTAAATCATGTGGTAGTTTGTTTTGGAGAGGAAGAGAACTCTGCAGATTATTTGGCTCCCTCTATGAAGGTACTGTAACCTCAGTCTTGCTCAGTCTTGATTGATGAAGACCCCTAAGCGGCAGAAAATTACACATTGTACGAACATAAAAGATTTAAAAACCTCCTCCACCACCAATAAATCTGTGTGAATTCATGACATGTGGGTTAACAGTGATGCAAGGTTGTTTACAAATGCATCTAACTAAACCTTTGCTTTCTATTTGATCTCAAACTATAATTAAATTTACATATAATAATATATATTATTCTGAAATGTGCTATTGTGTATAATCAGTACTTTTACTTTGGGTGCTTTAAGGACATTTTGATGCAGTAAGGGACGCGATATTTTAAATACAGGACTTTGACTTGTTACCGAGTATTTCTACACTGTGTGGTGTTACTACTTCTACTTAAAGATCTAAGTACTTCTTCCACCACATTAATTCCCCCGGTGTATCTTCAAACACCATGTATTCATGTAATATTCAGGTGTCCACATACTTTTGGCCGTGTAAGCAGCGCCACAAGAACAAGCACAGTGTTACCTTTAAACACACTTAGAACACACACACATCTTGAACTCAAGAGTGACACACACACACACACACACACACACACACACACACACACACACACACACACACACACACACACACTCATCACTATCAAACACAGTATATTAAACAGAGCAACTCAGAAAATCTGAGACATCTCTGAGACTTTTTTCACTGTTTTTTCTTCTAAAAATGACCAAAACTATAAATCGGGACTATTTTTCCAACGACTGACTGAGCTGTTAACTGTTTCAGCTCTAAACAGGAGAGATACAAACGACTTATTTATCGTTAAAGTCACTTTGAAAGACATATAGCTGGAGAGTAGAGCAAAAGATTACTTTATAAAATAAACTCACAGATTATCCAGCTCATTTGAGTCCATTTAATACGAAGAGAAAACATTTGTTTTTATTGGTCTGAATCAATGATAACTCAACTTACAGCCTGAGGACCAAATCTGGCCCCCAATAAGGTGCTGAGTGGCCCCCAACCACTGTCTCAACCACTGAGCTAAGCCCCTAATGTACTGACATCCTGGATATGTGCTAAAATCTGAGAAATGTTCAAAAATTGCAGAAATATTCTAAAATCTGAGAAACATCTTAAAATTATAGAAATGTCCTTTAATATTAAAAATGTCCTAAAATCAGAGAAATGTAATAAGATCCGAGAAACGCCTTAAAATCCTAGAAATGTCCTTAAATCCTAAAAATGTCCTATAATCAAAGAACAAAGAAAGTTTAGGATCTCTGGTCTAAAGTCCGGAAATCTGGTATGGACACATTTTGGACAAGTAACCATCTAATAAAAGCAAAAAAGCGCTGATAAATTAATAAATCCAATAATCCTAAAAGTAAAATCACATTTATATAAACAGTCAAGGTTGGGACTTTTGGAAAAATTGGGGGAAAAAACTGAAACATTGTGAGTTCGTAAACACCAAATACTTGTTTGACATAAAGCCATTTTCATGCCATATTAAATCTAATCCTTGGCCACATACTGTTTTCCCTAAAATATAATGAAATACGATTACCGACTAAATCTAATCTTTTTTAATAATAATAATAATTTTTTTTTAAATTTGCTGAACGGTGTGACGTTTTTTTTCTGTGGCGAGCCCAGAGAACCACAGGAAATTCAAAAATTCACCTGTGTTTTTAATGACTGTAACAATGAAGCATCACCGTGGTGAGACACTGAGGGGATAAGGGTTTGTGAGGACAGTTTGTGAGGACAGTTTGTGAGGACAGTTTGTGAGGACAGTTTGTGACGCTCCTGTCGGGCAGCAGACAGTAGAGGTCTGGCCTCGGCTCAGGCCCTCACTGTGCCCTGAAGGCAGACAGGTGCTGGTCCCTTCTGGACTTGCCAGGTAAGAAATCGGGGTCATGAACCCGACGCAGTCATCATCAGCAGGCTGTATCGTCCTGCCTGTAGTGTGTCTGTGTTTGTCTCTGCACGTTTCTACAGCTGCGTTTTGAAGCTTCGAGTTTGGGATCGACTCGTAAGCTTGCAAACACCGGTAGAAGACAAGGTGACGTCTTTTTATTTATTTAACTTGTGTGAACATTTAATCCGTAAATTGAGGAAGGTATAAATGCTTGTTTCCACCAAGCAGTCCAACTCTGTCTCATGGACGAACAGCGGGACGCAGACACTTCTCTGCATGCAGTTAAGAGGAAATATAGCTGATGGGAGACGTCTTTCTCCAGAGTTTTCTGCCTTAAAGGTATTTTTTGTCCAAGGTTATGAGAAAAGTAGTGATTTGAGTTAGGAGAACAAATGGATTTTTGTAAAGGCTCGGACATACTTTTCGCATTGGACATCGGAGGACACTCACACGGATTTATTTGTTTAATATTGATGATCCATGTCAGCCCAAAGGAATAAAAGGGAAGGAGGGAAAGTGAGTTTAGCGTCCTCCTGCTGCCGACATCAGGCGAAGGTGAAACTAAACGATGCTTCTGGAGCGAATGTCTGTCAAATATACAACTTACAACTAACTTTACCGTGATGCAGCGACTGTGACCTGCCTGACAACACTGGGCCGCATTCACCAATATCTTCCCAAGTATTTCCTTAAATTTCTTCTTAAATTGCTCTTAAGAAACCTTTACTTAACCGGCAGAATCGTTCACGCCTGTGCTCTCAGATCAATGAATGCCAGTTTCCTCGTATATTGAAAGGTCATGCTGGTTGTCCCGAGTTAGCATACGTAAACGCCCGTAAAAATGCCGTTAAAAGGGCATGAGACTGAAGGGCCGTGTGCAAACGCAGCGGGAAGTCAAAAAGAGATATCTTAAGGGAAAGTAGAAAATACAAAAATTTATAAAGACGAATCAAAACGCATTAAGTACTTGGGTACTTCTGAAGTGGAGGTCGTGTTGCAGGAAGTAAACCACACATGAGCGGTGATATTTAGCAACGTTAATTCTGGATTTAAAAGTCACACACAAAACAGTTGCGCGGGATGCATCTGGAGAAGGATGCAGTACGGATGAGGTGAAAAAGAAGTGGCAAAACATTGCAAAATTCAGACGAGAGTTGCACTGAAGAGGGGACAGCAAGCAAAGAATCGTGTGAGCTGCGTTAGCATGTCGGGACGTCATCGGAGAGACGGCGCTGTCAGGTGTGTCATCAGCTGAACGTCTGGACACAGACCTGGGCCCGAGTCAGCGCCTTCATTATTATAAACAGTTAAATAATTTAATATTATACAACAGCAGAAAACACAATAACCTGCTCTTCAGTGTGTAGATTCGGTTCTTACCTAAGAACAAATCCCAAATACGAAACATTGGCGAATATCAGAATCTTCGAGAAAAGTGCGTAAGTAGGTTTTAAGAAGAAATTTCTTTATTTAAAGCTTTATCGTGGTGCAGCCACCTGCTTGACAGCAGTGTTTTGGACTGACCTGGAGTTTGAGAGGAACTGGAGCACGCAGTCGGCATACATGCTACAACGAGAGTCTGCGCAGTTACCGAAAATACGCAGCACGGACCAAACTGGACCCTCATGCACATGTGGATGCAGATACTATGAATTTTAAAAAGCTCTGTCTGGGAGAAAGACTACAAGGAAAACTTCTCCTGTGTGCAGAAATGCAGCGAGAGCTGGATGGAGCGGCGACTTTTACCAAAACCACCTAATAAATGTACCGTCTCCGGTGGAAACGCAAAACAGATCTATGGTTCAGGTACATGCCTGTTAGCTACAAGTCCTGCATTCAATATTTAATATAGATGAAAGCCCAAAAGTAGTATATCAAATATACTTAAAGAACACAAAAGGTACTCATTATGCAGAATGGCCCATTCCAAAATAATATATATTGTTGCACTTTAATTACTGGTGCATTAATGAGCCAGCCGTAACAGTGTTCATCACTTTGATGCTGCAGCTCGTAACTGTAGAGCTCGTTTTAACTACTTTATGTACTAGTGGGGAGTTTTATTTTACAATAACACACACTGGCTTATTAGTTGATAATATTTTGAGTTCGTAATTTGAATCACACTGAAGCTGTCAGATAAACGTAGTGGAAGAAAGATTACAATAGTGGAGTAGAAGTAAAAAGTAGCATAAAAAAGAAAACAGTGTAGAAAATATACAATAGTCAAGTAAATTTTGCATGTTATTCTTTGTCATTTAAGAGATCATGAGATGAAGCTGATGTAAAGCCCACTGAGTCACTGTGCAGTACATGATATTGTACTGTACAAATATACCGTATACATGTTACTATACAATAGGACACGGTGTCTCCTGTTATCTATTATTTACCTGTTATCTATTTTTACTCCCCTGCTTCTGGCCGTCTGATCCGTCTTTCTGCATTCTCTCTCTGAACAGCTGTGTTTCCGTGTTTCTCTGCACGCCTCCGAGTATTTAACATTTTAATATATTGTTATTTATCAGGCGCCCCGCTGTGAAGCACTGTGACCACAGCGGAGCTGCAAGCTGAACACCTGAGGATTATATCATTATCTCTGCGCGAGCACCGCAGACAGCTTTACAGCACAACACTGAATCAACACCGCTATATTTTCTATATGAAACCTTTAACACCATCACACTTACTTAAGTGAACTGTGTTGAAAATCATGTTTTAAATTATGCTGACAATGTGGCAATAGAGCTGAAACAAGCAGTCAGTCAATAGAGAATTAATTCACAACTATTTTGATAACTGATTAATAATTTCAGCTATTCAATCAAACAATAAAAGCTGATTATTTTCTAGCTCTGGGTGAGAATTTATTTATCTCTAAGTTTTGGGGGGAAAAAGACGTCACCTCGAGTATAAAAAAAGATTTATCGATAATAAAAACAACAACTTGCAATGTATGAGAAAAAACGTGTACACAAAGCAAGTAAACAAATATGTACACAACGCTACAAGTAAACAAAGTTAATCATGATTCAAAAACACGGGTCAACAGTTTGGTGCAAATCCAAAATATGATGGACGGTTAAAGCTTAATTCTCCCATTTTCAAGTTTGCTACTGCAGCTGCAAACCTCCGCTGAGTGAGGAAGCATTTATCAATTTGTCTCGCCAAGAAAAAGTAATAGAAATGCTGCTGCTTCCAGGAAATCCTTAGATACACGTTCTTCTTTAACCATTAGGAAATCATCCTGCAAAACAAAATGTATCTAAGAGTTTTTAAAAAGACGAGAAGCAGCCACGTCTCTCGTGTTTCTTTTTAAAGTGGGAATGTGTCCTCGTTCTGTGGTGGCACTCAGAGACAGTTTGTAGTGTTCAAACCTTTTAAATGTGAGCTAAAAATGGTTTGCTGAATCTGACACCACGTGTAAAAGGAGAATAACTACGCCTGGTGCAGTTTAGGTGAGTGATGACACGTCTGTTTTTGTTCATTCATCTGCATCTTATTCTACCTCGTTAGACTCGCGTTTTTAAGACTAGAAAAGACAAAATTGTGTGCAGCAGTACATGTTTAAAATCCACTTTACTGCACACTGCACTGAAAATGTCTGACATGAGCTGGATTATGTTAATCTTCAAGGATATCAGAGATGTCCACATCAGAGCTGCAGCTATTTTCATACTTCATCTATTAAAATGCTAATTATTTAATCCATTAATCTGTCTAAAATGTCAATAAATGTTAAAAAAAATGTCCCAAAGCCCAAACTGACATAATCAGGTCTCTTGTTTTGTGCAACCAAAAGTTCAAAAGAAAAGAAAACCAGCATTATACACATTTAGGACGCTGAATTTAGAATTTTGGACATTTTGACTTTAAAAAAACGACTAGAATAATTGGTTTATCAAAAGTGTTGCTGATGAATTTCCTGTTGGTCAACTTATCGCTTAAAGGATTTTAAAATAACTAGTTTAGCAGCCAATGCAAAGGTCACATTAACCCTAAAATTGAGTGTTATATATGAAAAATAACTAGGGTTATTTCACTTTATCATATTAGACCACACATCTTTCCATGGTTTACCCCAAAAAACAAAACCACACAGAAATTCTACACATAAAAATATTATAGCAAACCATTACAGGGCTGCAACTGAATCGTTTATAAATCTGACAATTATTTTGTTGATTAACTGACCATAAAATGCCAAAAAACTGTGATAAATGCTCGTCAAACTTTCCTACAGTCTCCTAAATGTCCTGTTTTTCTGTCCAACAAAGATATTTAATATAAAACAGAAAAGCTCATTTCTGAGAAGCTGGAACTAGAGACAATATGGCATTATGCTTGAAAAATGAATTAGTGGTTGCCAATTAAATTTCTTTTTATAGTTTAATTAGACTGAATGCACCAATGAAGTTTGTCTGCTGCTGCAATTAATGATGAAGTGTTTTACAGATTTGTATCTTATTCTCATAAATAGCTTTTTAGATTGCAAGGATTTCATAAATGTCTAAATCTGAAACACAGTAAGTCAATTTATCTTTGATAAGAGCATTATTTATGGGATTGGAGATATGGGATGAGATTAATGGCCAAAGTGAGGACAAAACTAACTGGGTTTATCAGACCAATAAATGGTCCCACTGGTGGGTGAAGTATTGTAGACTGCATGTGACACAATGACGGCAGGTGGGCAATTGATCTCGTATTACGGTTAAACGGTCAGTTAAAATATGTTTTTTGCAAACATTTGTTGACAATACAGGGGCTGCACGGCTCTATGAAATAATGGAGTATCGGCATTTAATTGTCAAACTACTGGAATTACAGCAGGCAGCTCTGCAGCAGCACCGCAGCAACGCCGCAGCAACGCCGCAGCAGCACCGCAGTAACGCCGCAGTAACGCCGCTGTCAGTGTGAAGACCACAAGCGTGCATGCCATAGCAGGTCAGTGAGGCTGTCGTCACGTGCTGCTCACGCATGCAGTGTGGCCCGGGCATTTGTGTCAGTAGTGGCAGCATGGGTGTCGATCCCGCAAAACTCGCTGTTTTCGCGGTGCGATACAAAGGCACATGTTAGATGAAGGAAAGTTTACCACAGTGTTTCTGTATACACCAACACTGTTTCGATACGAAGCTTGTTGAAAACTGGCAAAGTATGACTTTAAGTAAAAGTGCAAAAGATAAAAAAAGGAAAACACAAAAGCCAAAAATTGAAAAAAAAGTCAAATATGTTTTCATTAAAAAAAAATTTTTTTTTTCTTTTAAAAAATTCCAAAAAAAAAGAAAAAAAATGCAAAATTTGTTTCTTTAAAATGTGCAATAAAAAAAACAATAAGCACCATCAATGGAAAATTTGCCTCAAAGTCACAGTAATGTATCTGTAAAAGAAATGAGCAGAAATCCTGAGTAAAGCACAACTTTCTTAGTTGAATTCCACCACTGATATCTCTCCTGAATTTATCACACAAAACTATATCAATAAAGTAGGTTACTACGCCACAAAATATTCCACTACACTTATTAACTCACTACTGAACCAGCGGTCTTCTCTCAATGGAGGGATGTTATGAAAACACTAATGGGTGCTGCTATGTGCTGCCAGAAAACGTTACTGTCACGGATTTTAACGGCTGCGAGAGCAAAAACCGGTGACCAGCAGCGGCGTGCAGGTCTGCGTGTGGAGCATTAACACCTCACCTGTCAATATTTAATCAAACCACCACTGATTCACACACCTGACCCTGCAGCGTCACACAAACCCGAGGGGTCACTCATTTCACCGTAACACCACCGTAAACACCGGGGCTGCTACCGCCCGCAGCCCGGTGAAGGTGGTCGTTACACACACAAATACACACTCACAAATACACACACACACACACACACACAAGGGCAGACCCTCGGTTGACCAGAACCGACCGTCATTCTTCAACCGGTTCAACCGTGGTTTAGCCTGTTAGCAGCCCCCCTGCTAACTTCGGTGATAAACGTTAGTAGCCTCTAACGTGAAATCACCGTAACGTCACTGTAACCTCACCCGTTGCGTCAGATTAACACGAGACAACACACACACACGCACACACACACACACACACACACACTTGCTCACACACACACGCATTCACACGGTATCAGTTACCAACTTTCACTAATTTCAAGGCAGTCACCGTATGCGCGAGCTCAACCGGCGGCGGCGCCAAACCACGCTGCACGGAGATTGCACCGGCGATAATTAGTACACGCGCGCGCACACACACACAGGTAAAAAAAAAAAAAAAAGAAGAAAAACACACACATAGAGGAACACACTCGCCGGTCGGTGTGAACCTGAGCGGATCGGTCCGGTCTTACCTCCCTCCTGGTCCGGTTGGAGACAGGCCGGGATGTTTTTCTTCCAGCCGGGCATGATGCACCTCAGGGCGGATAGGGAGTCCAGGGCGGCCCGCTAGCAGACACACACCACCAGCAGCGGGAGGAGCAGCGACAGCAACATGGCTAGTTAGCTTTAGCTTAAGCTGCTACACTACACAGGGATCCACCTCCCCCTGCACTGTGAGTCTACCCAACTCTACCACTCTCTCTCTTTTTCAACCTCACGCGAACCTCTCTCTCTCGCGCTCTCTCTCTCTCTCTCTCTCTCTCTTTTCCTCCTCTTTGTCTATGTCTCTCTACCCCCTCCCCTCCGGTAACTCTACCCCCGGAGCCTCGCTGTGGTCTCTGGGGGAGTGGGAGAGCGAGCTACGGTAGTGGGCAAAGAGAGAGAGAGAGAGAGAGGGAGGGGGTGACGTGATGACCGTGAAGGCGCCCGCGAGACAAACGGGGTACCGCCAGGGTTCCATCAGGGTTCCATCAGGGTTCCATTCGTTCCATGTCCGAACGTTCGAACGACCCCGCGGGCTTTAGAATTCTACTAATTCTGCTCTTTTTTTTTCGCTTTGAAAGATCGCTTTTTTTCGCGCTTAAATCGCCTTCAAAATTGCTTTAATGTCCGCAGCCATTTAAGTGATTCGCACGCGCTGGCAGTGAGCACGCGCCTCCCGCCTTCATTCATTCATAGCGGAGGGAGAGAGAGGGGGGGGGGGGGGGGGGGGGGGGGGGGGGGGGGGAGACGAAAGTGTACAGAGAGAAATCCGGGATCAATAAAACTCCACAGCTGAAGGAGCCTGTGAAATATGAAGATTTATGGATAAATCACGTCAAGATGTTCAAATAATGTCTCTGAGACAGATCCGAAATCCAACACAAACCAGATGAGCTTTTTAGAGTATTTAAATATAGTCAGAGTTTAGCCCTATTCAGCACAGTGATACTCAATTTAAGGCCTGCTGGCCAAATCTGGACCCCGATAGGTGCCGGGTGGCGCCCCAACTATTTTTCTCTTACTATAAAAATAATGTGATTACCACTGGGAATTGATTTTGTCGTCTACAAGATGTCAAGTGCATAAAACGGAGCTTGTTTATCAAAAAGGTACCAGTGGAGGATCCACCCACCCACCCCACAAAGGTTATAGCTAAGCCCCTAAAACCCTAAAAATGTCCTCGAATCCTAGAAACATCCTAAAATCCTAGAAATATCCAGAGAAATGTCCTAAAAATCGTAGAAATGTCTTAAAATTGAAACATTCTAAAATCCATAAACGTTCTAAAATCAGAGAAATGTGCTGAAATCCGAAATGTCTTAAAATCTTTAAAATGTCCTTAAATTCTAGAAATGTCCTACATTTCTAGAAATGTCTTAACGTCCGAGAAATGTCCTAAAATCTTAGAAATGTCCTAACATCCTGCTTTAATGTCCACAGCCATTTAAGCAACAACAACATCCAAAAAAAGATGTCAAAAAAGTTTATTTATGATTAATAGATTATATGTTCAAACTATGTTATAGAATATATAACACACACACACACACACACACACACATATATATATATATATATATATATATATATATATATATATATAGTTTTCTGCTTTTTCTTCTTAGGTCATTTTGTTGTTTGTTTCTGTTTTTAATTTTCAGGTTTCATAGTTTTCATTTTTAATGAAATGTTGTAGTACTCTCCAGAGTCCTGAGACCGAGGTGGAGGATCTCTGCTTTAGAAAGTTGGCAATAAAAAGTGTTTTTTATTAGTTGAAATACAGAGAATGAGCCCACAGCTTTTCTCACACTAACAAACGTGTTTTTAAGCTCCCGCAGTGACAAAGATAAAAGGCGTTAAAACAAAATATATCCTGAAGACACATTTCAGATTCTGTCAATAACAATCTGCTGTGTGCTTTGTTACAGTAATGAACCCTGCAGACATATTAACCTAGAAAACACACGTGCACACACACACACACACACACACACACACAGGTATTTGAAGTCTGGTTCCTGTCCCGACTCGCCTCTGAGGAATTCGCCCCCCGTCTCCACCCAGCTGTGGATTAAAGGGGAAATCTGCCAAATTTCACTCTTTAATTTTTAAGTCAAAGCAGAGAACAAAGCAGCAGAGGTGACGTCACACTGACATTACAGAATAAAGTTTACAAAATCTCTTCTGTGTGTCAGGCTGCTGCGACCTTTGACCTTTTCGGTGATAGTTTTGATCCGACATGACTTATTTCTTCAATAATTAAACAAAAACAAATACAAAAACAATTTAAAAAAGCAAAAAAAGAAACATAAAACCTTCGAACAGTAAATGTCTTTGTTTTTAACATTAACATTTACACATCCTTTGGTGAATACTTTACGCAGTAAAACAAATATATTTTCCATGTATTTTTTTATTGTAGATTATTACGTCTTTTGACTTTTGCAGCTGTAGGAGACTGACTGCTGCACTGACATTTTATTTTTATTTTAAGATGAGAGATAAGACTTTATTAATCCCGGTGGTGCTTTATATAAATATATTTAAATAATATTTTTCTAATTATAGTATTGTATTTATGTGTAAATGTGTTGTAATATGGATTTGATATCATTTGTTAACTTTCTTTCTTTTTTTTTTAATAGCAGATTTTGCACGTGCAAAAAGTAGACAATAAAGTATTTTCAGTCATTTTCTATTTCATAACCCCACCCTTTAAAAATCAGAGTTTGTTTACCTTTGTTATTTTTGTTTCTAGCTGTTATGTCTATGGGTTAATTGATTCTGGAGTAAAAAAGCACAGTATTTCCGTAGAAGTATAAAGGAGTGTAAAATGGAAATATTTGAACATAGTACAAGTACCTCAAATGTACTTAAAAACATGCTACCTCTCTGCATGTCAGTACACAGATTGTGTTTTTAATTTTCTGTTTGTCCTTGAGGATGTAACGTTTTTTCTGAAAGCGCTTCGCGGTACAAAAACTTGTGTTTCTGTCTTCGGTGGACGGACCGGATCTGAAGCAGCACATTAAGTGTCTGACAGCAGCAGTGATTAACTGACAGCCATCTCTCATCCCCGCGGACAGACGGGTGGAGGAGGGAGCAGGAAAAAGAAGCAGTGAAGTGGAAAGATGAGTCTCTGCGGGCTACGAGACAAAAAGCGGAGACTGACCTCAATATGGAGACAAACAGATACAGTCAGAGACGCGTGTGACGGATCCTGCACACTCAGGTCATAATCACTGTTATTAATCACGCTGGAATTTAGTTATTGTTAAAAACTCTGATGGTGGAATGTAACTAAGTACATTTACTCAAGTATTGTACTTGAGAATAATTTAAGGGTACTTGTACTTTGAGTATTTCCACTTTATGTTACTTCATATTTCATGCTATTAACCCTTTAAAACATTGGAGAATCGGCTTGACTGAAGGAATGAGGAACTTATGGAGAAATTACTCAAAAATTGCATCAAATACATAAATGATAAGTCGTAAAAAGTACAAGAAAATAATCTGAAAATGAGTATAAAATAAGTTAAGACAAGCAAAAAACCATCCACATAAGTAAAAATGAAATTAATTAAAAAAGAAACAAAGAAATCACCTGCAAAAACATGTTTATATAATATAATATAATATAATATAATATAATAAAAATAATATAACATAACATAATATAACATAATAATTATATTTTTTTCAATAAATAAAAAAACAAGGAAATCACCTGCAAAAACATGTTTTATATAATATAATATAATATAATATACATAACATAACATAACATAACATAACATAACATAACATAACATAACAACATAATATAATAATTGCATTTTTTTCAAATTAAATTTAAAAAAAAAACAAGGAAATGATAAAAAAAAATTATAATGCCAAAATCTTAATTATATAACTGCAAAACTATTTTGAATGAATATTTATATTAATCAAAATATTAAAAATTCTACATCTATTATTATTATTATAATTTACGGGGCGCTTCTTGCCGAGTTGCTCATTGCCTTTTATTGCTTTCGATAGAATTCAAGTTAATTTGCATCGGGTTCAAAGGTTGAAATATTCGTGAAAAGTGTCTGAATGCAGAACAACAAAAATGCTGTTGCTCCAGCTTTCAAAGGGTTAAAGTAACTAAAATGAGCTCCACCTTTACCAGCTGCAACAAAAAAGTAATATATAATAAATAAAATCCAGTAATATGATACATAATATTCTGAAATGGGCCATCTGTATACTACGTACTTTCACTTTTTGTACTTTAAGTATATTTAAATGCCAATACTTTTACACTTTTATTAAAGTAAGTAAATGGACGCGGGACTTTGAAATGTAACAGCCAGAAAAAAAGATCAAAACTTTTGTAAAAACTTCAAACCGGTTTGGAAACGAACGTGCTGAGACGCGTTTGTCCACTTTGTGAACCATCAGTACTTTCAGAGTGACTGCAGCGTCGTCTGTTCGTCTTTTCTCAGGCTGCCAACATCAGATCAGCTCTAACTGAACACTGCATGGCCAAAAGTATGTGGACACCTGACTGTGACACCCATATACGATAGTTTCACACATGTGCTGCTCCGTCAGGCTCCGCTCTTTGACCAGATGTTGAAGCAGCTGCGGGGTTTGCTCTCAGTCGGTCGATGGGGTCGAGGTCACGGCTCTGAGCAGACCAGTCAACTTCTTCCACGCCAAACTGGGAAAAACAACATTTCTTTAAGAAGCTTGGAGCGTACTCATGTTGAAGCAGGAAACAAATGTCCCAAAACTGTTGACTCAAAGTTGGTCTAAAACTTATTATTCTGCTGCAGCGTCAAGATTTTTCGACATTGAAACTGCAGAAAAAACAGGGAAAAAATCATTTGGGCCTTGCTGTCCATGTGTATGTGCTTATATGGTGTATGTGGGGGAGGAAATATTAGGATTTTTCTTTTTTTTTTACTAAAATTAACCCTTTGAGACACATATAAAGTGGCTTGATTTCTTTTAAAAGCATGAAATAAGTAAAAATTACAAGAAAATGACCTAATAATAAGGAAAATGACCTAGAAAAAAACAGAAATAATTGTATTTATTTGTTTATTTTTAGCACAGTTATAAGTATTTTTTGTTGTTTGTTTTGTTTTTGTATTTTGTTTTTTTGTTGTGTTGTGTGTGTGTGTGTGTGTGTGTGTGTGTGTGTGTGTGTGTGTGTGTTATTATCAGGTAATTTTCTTGTGTTTTTTTTGTTTTTTGCTTTTGAAAGAAATCAAGTCACTTTGTCCAGGTCTCAAAGTGTTAACTTGAGTAAAAGATCAGAATATTTCATCTTTCTTCTATTATATTTTTCCTGAAATATAATATTATAATTAAAAATATCGTTTTCTGGACATTTTCTCTATATTTTGGATAATTTTCTAATAATCCTCCCCTCTGTTTTAGCACAAATTTGTTAGAAAGTTTCTTGTCACCTTTTACAAATTTCTTGCAATTTTTGGGACATTTTTGTCGTTGCCTTTTTTCCACGTTTTAGGAAGACATCACACCAGTTTGCTCGGGTTTCAGAGGTTTATATACTTTTTAAAGCTGTTTACACACAACTCAAGAAAAGTTGATCCAGGTTTCAAAAGGCTAAATTATAGTAAATGTAACATCTCACTTTAATATAAAAATTCACCACATTATCGTCATGACTACAATCTTCATCATCATCCCAATCAGCAGCGACATGAGCGTCTACCTCCTCTTCATCATCATTATTTTCATCCTCCGACCATCACGGGTTCATCATCACCGCCGTCATTATCTTAGAATAGAAATAACTAGATCTGTATTCATCACACCTTCATCATATATTCATTATGATCACATCATCTTCATCATCACAATCATAATCATGATCATTTTCTGTGAGACATCTGAAGAAGACCGAGTGTGTTCGAGATGCAGCTGGAGCCTCATTTCACAGATTACTGTCAAACGCTGTCGATGCATTAACACACACACACACACACACACACACACACACACACACACACACACACACACACACACACACACGGAAATCACAGTATGCATATGTCAGTGGCTGCATTATGTGTCAACAGAGAGAGAGCGCCTGGGGGTTTGTAAACATCCCACTCAAATGATCTGTGACTCATCCCACACACACACACACACACACACACACACACACACACACACACACACACACACACACACACACACACACACACACATACACACACAGAATGCATTCAGCCAGCATGAATAAACAACTACAACATCCTGAATATCCTGAATGTCTCTGCTGCATGTATGAAATAACTGTGTGTGTGTGTGTGTGTGTGTGTGTGTGTGTGTGTGTGTGTGGTGGGTGATTCATTATTAAGCAGAGGATAATGTGCTTGATATAGCTCAAAACGCTCACTCACAGACAGAGATGCAGAGCGCTCTGTACGGTTGTGTTTGACTCCTTCATCAGTCAACAGGAAGTGCTTTCTCACTGAGTTTCACTTTGAATAGACGCGCACCTGCCGCAGGTGTTTCATCACATCGGGAGGAAAAGTGATCCAAATGCTTTACTGAAGTGTAAAAAAATTAAGATGCAGACGCTGACGGCTCGCTCTGTATCGGCGCCCTGTGAGATGAAGAGGTCAGACGCAGTTCAAAGCCTCTATCGTTGTTTCCTAAAGTCATTAACAGACTGAGATAATCGAGTAGAAAGAGGACGGGAGCTCTGACGTTTTGATGCAAATGAGTGAAAAGCTTTGGAGTTTTTTAGGAGGAGCTCAGGTTTCTACTCTAATCAGTCAATTTTTTTATAGCACTTTTCATTCAAACCCTAACACTTAATGTGTCATACAATAAAACCACCAGCCCCCCTTACAAACATGTGAATAAAATCACAAAAAAATTAAAATGAAAAAATAAAAAAATGTACTTAAAACCAGAAACTGAGGAAACACAAGAGGCAGGATAAAAACTTATGAATAGAAAAGATAAAAAAAGATAAAGATCATTTTAAATAAATTCAATAAAATGTTATTTGTAATAACAAAAATAAATAAATAAAAATAAGAACTAAATGAAAGGAAACAGCATAAAGTAAAAATAAGGAAAATAAGGACAGTTAATAATATTCAGGTTTAAAACATGTCGCCACTGAAGAAATATTTTTGAATAAACTTGTACGCATTTAAATAAAAAAAAAATAAATAAATGATGATAATAAAATAAAAAATAAATAATTAAAAATACTCAGACTGTAAATAACAGGTAAATGAAAGGATAACAGCATAAAATAAATAAAAATAAATACATATTTTGAAAAACTTTTTTTTTTATTAAACCCTTTCTGGCTTTTCTTTTTTTTCCCTTAAAATTTTGCATTTTTTTTTTATAAATAAAGGATTAAATTAAAATAAAGGACTATCTAGGATCACTGAGTAAAACGATGTAGACGGGTGGAGCGATGGCTCCAGTGAAGGAAAATCTTTTGGCCACAGCACATAATAATGTTTCACACTGAAAATATTTCACAATTCTGCAGCTTTATGGATGAAAAGATCTGTTTATCTTTGCTCTGAGCAAATGATCCTCAAGGTCAACGACAGACGGAGAGAGCAGAATCTGTTCTCGACGTTCTGCCTCTGCACAATCTGCCTTTTCATATATAAAGCCACCGAAGACCGAAATGAACACCCAGATACTCTGAGCACATGTTCGGACTGCCGTACCGTTTCCTGTGTGGTCAGAAAATTATATAACAAAGCACTCCACTCTGTTGCTTATTTTCTTTATTGAACAATGAATTGTTCCATCTATAGAAAATATCAGAAAATATTTTTTGAAATGATGATGATTTTATAAAGTGCTAATTAAAATATGCAAATTAATTTTTTGGTTCATCCAAAACACAAAGATATTCCTTTTATATCACAGAAAACAACAGCAAAACACAGAGAAACTGAGAAAGTTGTTCCTGTTAAATACATTTATTATTATTATTATTATCATTTTTATTTATTTATTTATTCATTTATTTATTTATTTAGAATTGAGTAAATTCCAGAACCAGTTTGGGGAAAATAAATTGAGATATTGGTTTTGTTTTCAAATTAATCCTTTCTATAAGATATTATTTTTTACATATACATATAGATACATATTTTGGGGGTTTCTGCTAAAAACATATAAGAACAACAACAATACTACTACTACTACTACTAATACTGCTAATAATAATAATAAAAACAACAACAACAACAACAATAATAATAATAATAATAATAATAATAATAATAATAATAATAATCAGCAGTCATGATGAGAAAAAAATTAATAAATATAGGGTGAACTCCTGTAAGGAACCAGTTTGTTTGTCATAAAGAGAGAAAAAAACACGATTTAGGAAAAAAAAAAAAAAAAAAAGTGTTGTTGCAAATTATTTGCAATTATTTGTATTTAGAATTTTTTGTGTCCTTACAAAAACATGTAATAATACTAATAGTAATAATACTAATATTATTATATCAATATTGATGAGAACATTACGACTACTTACTTACTTAGTAGTATTGTTGTTGTTCATATATGTTTTTTAGCAGAAACTCCCAAAATATGTATAATATCTTATACAAAGGATTAATTTGAAAACAAAACCAATATCTGAGTTTTTTAAATTTATTTTCCCCAAACTCGTTCCCCAATAGGAATTTACTCAATTTAAATAAATAAATAAATAATAATAATAATAATAATAATAATAATAATAATAATAATAAATAATAAAATAATTTCATTTAAAAAAAGATGATGGGTAGCTGGCCTGTCTGAAAAAAGCGTGTGAAAAAAAAACTGCTGAAGCTGTGACCTTCGACCCCGCGTCCATCCTGCTAACCCCGCCCCTCTGCAGAGAGAACGGGAGCCCCATTCAAACAAACCAAACTCCGCGCCCCGGGATGCGACAGTCGCTGTAGAAAAGAGAGAAAGGCGGCAGCAGCAGCAGCAGCAGAAGAAACCACAAACACACACTTTACCTCCAGAAACCAGACCTCCAGCACCGAGAGACAGACAGCCGGAGACACAGACAGACAGACACACAGACAGTCACACAGTGAGCGCTAGCAGGAGGCTAACAGCTAACACCGACATGGCGAGCGCTTCGTACCACATCTCCAACCTGCTGGAGAAAATGACCTCCAGCGACAAGGATTTCAGGTAAAATAACACTCACTGGAAACTAAAATAAACGCACGACTCACACAGTGAGCTCAAATTGTTTATTTTTCCTGCGTGTTAGCAGCAGAGCTAACGGCGGCTGTGTTTAGGCCCACAGGCTGCTATGCTAACTGCTAGCCTGCCACCTGTCTGATCATCGTCACATCGCTAGCCAGCTAGTTAGCTAACAGTTAGCGTTTGATTTGACAACCCTCGAGATTGCTGCGTTATTATTTGGTTAGCACGCTAACGTGCTGCACGTCGTGCTAAAACTGACAGCTGACTTGCAGGTAAACAGCGCCAGTTAGCCGTTAGCTTAGCCGGCTAGCCCACTAACTTCTGTCATGCCGCAAGCTAGCGTGATGTCAGCTATCATTTTGGGTATGAATCGGTAACGGTGTGTGTCGGTGCTGTGGATTTAAATGTGGAGTTAGCACGGGAGCTAACTGGTCCCAGTTAGTTTGAGAAGCAGGCAGTAAGTGTGTGTCGTGTCGGTTAATTTAGCATGATGCTGTTGGGGGTGTGGTAGCACTGGTAGCTCAGGTAATAATAACATGTAAACACGCTGTCAGAGAGCTGCAGCAGAGCACAGGGATGAAGTAACATGAAATAAGATGCTCAAGTGAAGTACAAGTACCTTTTAATTGGTGGTTTTAGTCATTTGTATCGTTTATTCATAAGGTACAATGTGAATTGATAATCCTTAATACTTCAATTAATAGCTATGATTTGCCTAAATTACTGAACTCAACAGGCTTATATTTGGGAGAGGCGTCTTTATGGACAGGGTTTTATTGTCTTTAACACAAAACTGTTGCTCAGCAAAGATGGACATTAGTGTTGCAGATTTAAGTATTTAATTTTATTGATTAATCCGTAAAATTACAATCAATTAATCTATTAACCATAAAAACAAAAAAAATAATAAGACTTTGCTCATTTCAAACATCACCAAATGCGTTTCTGTTTTTTTTTGTGTGTGTGTTATTGTGACAGAATTTCATAGCCTATTGATTGATCGATTGATTTTCACATTTAAATTCTTAGTGACTGATTAATCGATCATCGGTTCACTGTTATATCTAATGGAAATACAATGAAATTATTTATGTAACCCTTTGAGACCATGAAATCTGTGAAAAATACAACAAAAATACTTGAAAATCTGTGTAAAAAAAAAAAAAAAAAAAAAAAAAAAAAAAGAGAAATGACCTTTAAAAAAATTTAAAAATAATTATGTAAAATAATTTTTAAATATATAATTATGAATATAGTTTGCTGGACATTTTTCCTTTGCTTTAAAAAAAAAAGTCTTCTACATCTGCTGCACACACATAATGTTTTGGAAAGAAACCAACTAAATTTGATCAGGTTTCAAAGGGTTAAACAGTTTGTAAATAGCATCTGAACGTAGCGCGTGAAAACCGATGTCTGTCGAGCAAAGTTATGATGCTAATTCTGTTATTTCAACTCAAGTCATATATTTCTCCTATATCCATTTCTGTCAGTACTGATCAGAGCTGTAGATTGATTTATTGATTAGTTTTTCAACGCAAGAGTAATTTGCAATATTGGTGTGATTCTTCAAGCAAACATCCTCCTTTTCCTTCATCTCATCTGTGAGGATTTTACTGAGTTAAAGTGAACATCTTCAGGGTTTAAATGGCTGGTTGGACAAAAATGAGAAATGTTAGGGCGAGGAGCAGTATAAAATACTTTCTCCTCTCTGTTTCTTTTTTCAATAAATAAGACAGTGAATTCTTCATAATAAAACAGACACAAGCAAATACAACAAACAGGACAAAATATGAAAAAATGATACTGGCAGTAGCGTTAATCTCAGCCCAGTAAAATTACCAAATGTTGGTCTTTAACATACTTATTCAGTTATATTTGAAACCGCTATAATTAAAGCTCTTAACCATTGTCGTTTGAGGTATTTTGCCACAGGGGACCAGTCCCTAACAGAAACCTCGAGAGTACCTCTCAGCACATGTGGCAAAATGGACATAAGCTTTAAATGTGCTACATCGTGATATCAGGGGCTCTTCGTCTAACCATTTTTGCAAAATTGTCAGGTGTGCAGCATATAAAGCAATTCTACCTGAACCTCCATTCAAAGTTAAAGTATGTGCATTTGATGGTATATCACTTCCAAATATTTTCTGAATCTCACTTCGGACAGACAGAGACTTACAATTTTAGGGCATGAACACATAAGACGGCTGTCAGTGTTCACTATTTTCTGACATTTTATAGCCTAAATTACAGGTTGGCTAATCAAGAAACTTCTCTGCAGATTGATCAATAATGAGAGTAAATGTTACCTTCAGCCTTTGTCAACATGACAATATATTATCTGCGATCTGGGAGCGCAGTGACATTGCTAAAAAACTACATTAGCATTTTCACAGCTGTGCTGATCTCGGGTCAGTGTTTTCTTTTTCCCCAATGCAAGATCTGCATACTGCACCTGGGTCCTCAGAAATCAGGATTTGTGGCCTCTCACTGTATTTGCTGTGAATATTTCAGAGTTCACATGTTAACTGAACAAAACAAGAATTTTGTATTGGTTTGCAGGAAATTGTGATTGTGAGAAATACTGTTTTTTTCACAATTGTTTAGTTTTATAGACTCGGCCGTCAATGGGCAGATTATGGGATTTTAAAAACACTGAAGTTCAAAAGTTAGTAATCTGCTGTTTTCTTCTTTCCTTTAATAATAACTGTTGTCACAGAGATAAAAACAGAATAATTCAGACAAAAAATCAGTGGAAGTCCCCAAAGTGTGTCATGACAGATTACAGTGTGAACTTTAGGGGATGAATTTTTCAGTGACCCTCGAACATTATTGAATCAAAATGTTGCAAGTGGGCTTTAAATACAAAAAAAACCCCTCATAAATATGGTTTTAATTGTTCCTACTATGTTTTCTTGGCTTTGATGTGTTTCACGTGTGTCTCAGCTTGTGTGATTTTAAGAAATGAGTATTAAAACGTTAAAGGATCAGAACATTTAGTCCGTAAAAACCTTCATGTTTGACAGATAAAACTCTGAGAGAAACAGCCTCGTCTGTAAAGCTTCTCGAGGACGATCACAACCGGCGTTGGCAGCACAGCTAATCAGTTTCATCACTTCTGACAGCAGCACTCTCAGTACAAGATATCTGTGAAATTGTGAGACTTGTCGTTGGTGCGCTCCCGTCGCTGACCCTGTAGAAGAAAAGAGTCGTTTCAGTCCTGATCTGAGCGCTTTAATACTGCAGATACTCTGCAGGAGAGATAATTACACTTTGCTTTTAGGTGATGAGTCCCTGCTTCTGAATCCACGCAGCATTTCAGATGTCAAACACACTGAAATTACTTTTCTATTTTGAATGTGTGCAGGCTGCTGAGGAAAATACAAATACTGGATTGGACGATGTCTCAGGAGATATGTCTCTTTATTGAAGGACTCAGATCTGCAGCAAAATATTTGATCGGGGTTTTTATAAAGAACTTAATTAGGGATGCACGATAACTATCAGGACTGATAATTATCAGCCCGATAATTGGACTTATGACATCATACCGGTAATTCCGATATTACAGTTTTTGGCCGATAAATATAACCGATAATAATAAGCATAATTTGCTTTGATTTCGCCCGTGTTGCCATGGTTTCGCTCTGCCAGTACTGCACACACTGCATTACGCTGCGTGTCAAACTGCTGCTGCTAGATCAGTCAAAAACATGTCATCAGTCAGCAGCGGGGTTTAACCCATTGTGTCTTTTTCTTTGTTTTAACTCTTTCCTTGCCATTGACGAGATTTTCCATCAATCAGTGTTTTCACTGTCGTGTCAGGGACACTGTTACGGATGTTATGCAATAAAACAACATTTCCACGTCCAAAAACAAACAAACGAGACGATCTAAGGTCCCTGTGTGACGGGACGAGAGGACTACTAACGTGCCTTCTTTATCGTTATTTAGCGGCTTTTTGGAGCCATGCAGCGGTGTTGTTTTAAAAAAACGCAACAGGAGAAACATTAAGCAACTTATTTAGATCATCAGTGAACACGGAGGAAATATACTGTCCAGGGCGGCCCTTGGCAGAGGAGATGTAGGAGGTCGCCTGGAGCGCCACACGCTGGAGGGGCGCCGCTGGTCGCACTCAAAAAAAAAAAATCCAAACCCAATAATAATAATTTGCTGCACCCGTTAGCGCCCTTTCTTCATGTTCTGCCTTGAGAATAACAAATAAAGAGTGAAATAATCATAAACTCAGCGCCCCTGTTGTTTCACATCATTGACCTGCTGGACAGCCTGCACCGTGAGGCCTGACGCCGCTGCGGACTGAAAGACAAAGTCGGGGATGAGTTACTGATGCTGACTGATCCACTCGGCTCTCATTCTCCTCCGATGTCCCCGCCGCTGTCTCCGAATGTCCGCTCCACTTTAATTCTCCGTCGCTGTCTCCGCCGCTAGGTGACAGTGCACCTAGTGGAAATAGCACGTAGCCAAATATTCGTCAGGGCTTCAGGGTTTTTGAAGAACTTTGGTGTTTGAAACATGATGCATTTTTTAATTATTTAGCTGCTACAATAAAGGCTTTTAAGTGTAATTCCTGTTTTTCATGTTTTTTTAAACATTTTTGGAGTGCCTGGATTTCCCTCCTATTTAAGCATGTTTTTGTGCTTTGATGGCTGCGGGCAGTTTCAGTGGGTTTCAGTGGTGCGTGTTTTGCACTTAACGGTATGAATGTAGCATTTTGGTTTCCACAGTGTGTTTTGGACTCATTGTTGGAGCTGAGCTTAAACAAAAATACACAATCTTGTGATATGCTTGAACATGGCCGAAATTATCAAAAAATGAAGGATGAAAAGTTTGTAAGCAGGTTTTAAGCAGGTAAACTGACTCCACAGTAGGTTTGAGTTTTGATTTCCTGATTTAATTTTATTAACTCGTAATGAATTTCATCTTTTTCCCTCCAGGTTTATGGCCACGAACGACCTGATGACGGAGCTACAAAAAGACTCAATCAAACTGGACGACGACAGCGAGAGGAAGGTCCGTTTGCTCCGGCTGAAACCAGTTTATAACTGTGTGGTCTTTCTTAAAAGCAGTCAAGACCCGCACACTGATTTATTGATTAATGATGATGTATTGATCGACAGGTGGTGAGGATGATTCTCAAACTGTTGGAAGACAAGAACGGAGAGGTTCAGAATCTGGCCGTCAAATGGTAAAAACAAAAAGCAGTTTTGTTTTTTGTAATTTCTGTTTCAACTTTATTGTGAGTATTTTTAACTGTGGGTGCGTTTGTTTTCCTCAGCCTGGGGCCCCTGGTCAGTAAGGTGAAGGAGTACCAGGTGGAGACGATCGTGGACACTCTGTGCACCAACATGCTGTCGGACAAAGAACAGCTCCGAGACATTTCCTCCATCGGACTCAAAACTGTCATCGGAGAGTTACCGCCTGCCTCCAGTGGTACAAATACTACTGCAAAATATCACAAATACTACTGATACTGTTAGAATATTACCACCTAAATCAAATCAAATAATACAGTATAATAAATTTTACTCGTACTAAAAGTATCATTACTTATATACTGATGTCACCACTGAAGTTTGCAGTTAGCTGCTGATCAGAGGTATATAGACAAATGCTAGTATCACACATACTTGTACTGCATCTTTCAGGCTCTGCTCTGGCTGCCAGTGTTTGTAAGAAGATAACCGGTCGATTGACGAGCGCCATCGCCAAACAGGAAGACGTGTCTGTCCAGCTGGAGGCGCTCGACATCATGGCTGACATGCTCTGCAGGTACACTACACAACAGTGTTTGGTGTTTATTAAGTATGCGTCATGTCACGCCAAAAAATATCACAGTAAACAGCACTTTCACCAAATATCACGAGAAACTACTGTTAGTGTTTTTAAATGTTGAAAAAATCGATCCGATTCACGATACTAGGATCATGGTACAATTTTCTCACGATTTTTTTCTAAAATACAAAATGAGATTACAGAAAAGTTATGACTGAAAAATATTGTATTAATTTTTGTTAATTATTATTTCAATTGTTTAAAGTAGATTACGCCCTCTGCAGTTCAAAAAGAGTACTGCGGTTCATTTTTCATCTCTCTGATTTGAATCTCACATATTTTTTTTCATTTTTTAACTGCTTCGCGATGCATCGATTTATCCGCTAAACATCGTTATCAGCCGATATTCACCTTGTTGACTGCCGTCGATCTATCTGCAAATAAAATGACATTTACTGATGGCAGAGGCCGATGTTTTTCTGTTGTGCCAAATCAGTTTTGCTCGATACTGACAGCCACAGACTTAAATGAATGAGCAGGTACAAGAAGAATACAGCAACAAATGTTTACATTTACTCGGGCTGCCAACAATTAATTTTTAAAATCCTGATTAATCTAAGAATGTCAGTAATTATTATTCATGTTTTAATTCCATGATTTTGCATTTCAAAACATTTTTGAAGTCCGTATTGACAAGTAAAGTAGTTCTTACCAGACTTTCTTCATTAAGAATTAAATGACAGCAAAAAACTGAAAAAGGGGCTTTTTTTTTTCTTCTTGTGTCCACTTTGTGCCAACTTTAATCAGCATATTTATGCATTTTATACGCATTATAATCACACTTTAACGCTTACATCCCTAATATTAACCCCCTGGATCGACGTCAGTTTGTTTATGCTGCATTCAGACACCTTCCATTAACATTTGAGCCTCAGAGACCAGTGAAAATTTGTTTGATTTCTTTCAAAACCAAGAGAAAAAACATACATTTTCCTGTAAAATGTAAAAAAAAATAGTAAAAGATTAAGATTAAAATTAGAAAAAGGTTATTATGAGATATAATCTAAAAAATGGGGAAAATGTCTAGAAACTAGATTTATAATGCTCTTAATAATATTATTTAAAGTTATATTACAGAGAAAAGAAAAACTACTTACATTTTTTTCTTCCTTTTGAGCTTATTTTTAAGTAATTTTCCCGTCACTTTTTGTTTTCTAATTTTTGCAATTTTTTGGGCCGTTTCTTGTTAAGCTGCTTTTCGCCCTCTTCCCATGTTTTTGTATTTCTTTCTGTAATAAAGCGGACGACCGTTAACGGTCTCTCTGTGTGTCTCTCTGCAGACAGGGAGGTCTGCTGGTGAACTTCCATCCCTCCATCCTCAGCTGTCTGCTCCCTCAGCTCACCTCCCCCAGGCTGGCCGTCAGAAAGGTACGTCTCACCTTCATCGCGCTGCCCTTCGTCACCTCGGTATAGACAGCGTGAAGATTCATGTGTGTGGTTACGTGACTGTTTCAGAGGACCATCATGGCTCTGGGCCACCTGGTGATGTCCTGCGGGAATCTGGTCTTCATCGATCTGATCGAGCACCTTCTGACCGAGCTGGGGAGGAACGACAACATGTCGACCACCAGAACCTACATCCAGTGCACGGCCGCCATCAGCAGACAGGCGGGACACAGGATCGGTGAGACAGACGAGACGTGACGTTAAACGCCAAAACAAATCAGAGAAAAAAAGCAAGAAAAAGCAGAATAAACCATTACTTTTTTTTCCACTAACTGTCCTCTGATCTGTTTTTTAGGCGAGTATCTGGAGAAGATCATTCCTCTCGTAGTGAAGTTTTGTAACGTCGACGACGACGAGCTCAGAGAGTACTGCATCCAGGCCTTCGAGTCGTTTGTCAGGAGGTAATACACACAGTAATACAGCCACAGAGTTTTCAAATAGCAAATTCCAGGCATGGAAAAGTTTTAGAAGAGGTAAAAATACTCTGAACGTTTTGGAAAAGTCATGAAAAATTATTTCACAGACCTGAGGTGTTCAAACGCCATTGGAAATCTGAAAAATTCAACAATAATTTCTGTTTTTACAGACTAGTAAATGTTGTGGGCCCACAGGTTTGGAGGCATTTTTTTTCTTTAAAAATCACCTTCACAAAAATTACCAAAAGTTTTTAGGAAAGAAAATTTGTTTTTAGAAAATTGCCAAAAAATGAAAATGAAAATAAAAAATAAAAAAAATCACCAAAAATTTAAAAAATATATTTATATTGCCATTTTTTTAAAAAAGAAAAACAGAATTTCCCTGTTTTAATACTCTCCCAAAAAATCGAAATACTCACAATTTTTTTTAAAGAAAAAAATAAATCACTAAATTTCTAATATCACCCACATGTTTCCTTTACATCTGCTATGAATAAGAACCAAAAAGGAATTTCAATGATTTTTGAGGGAATATTGTCTAGAAAATGTATCTCTGGAGTCACAAATACTTGCTGTTAAAATGTCCATGAACTTTGTTTATCGTTGTTCTTGTTTTAATGATTTTTTTTCTGTGTCAGGTGTCCTAAAGAAGTTTACCCCCACGTCCCCACAGTCATCTCCATCTGCCTGCGCTACCTGACCTACGACCCCAACTACAACTTTGACGATGAAGACGAGGACGACAACGCCATGGACGCTGAGCAGAACGACGAAGACTACCAAGGTGATAGATTATAAGTCACCGAATGTAACTAAAATGTCTTAAAAACGATGACGACAGCCTGTGCGTCGCTCTCTTTGTGTGTCCAGGCAGCGATGATGAGTACAGCGATGACGACGACATGAGCTGGAAGGTTCGACGGGCGGCAGCCAAGTGTCTGGACGCCGTCGTTTCAACTCGTCACGAGATGCTGCCAGAGTTTTATCGCTCCGTCTCTCCTGCACTCGTCTGTCGCTTCAAGGTAACATCAAACTCTGCTTACTGCTCCGTCGCCTCCTCCGTCGCCTCCTCGCTCTGACGCTTCGTTTTCAGCTCCTCGTCACTGATTAACTAGTTTTGAGCAGCAGTTTAAAAAAAGTTGCTTGTCCAAACATTTCCGTTCTTGAGAGAATATTAGTCTGCTGTGAATTTTTGATTACGTTCTTTAAAAATCACCAAAAATGTTCAAGAGGAAAAAAAAGGCAAAAACTGTTTTTCTTTAGAAAATGTCAAAAATGTAAAAAGAAATTGCCACAAAATTTGCACTCTGCTTACTGCTCCAAATGCTCCTAACTTTTGCAAGAGAATATTATGAGGCAGCAAATAAAATAAAATAAATTAAAGTTTTAAAAAAGTCTTTAAAAATAAAAAAATTTCTTTTCTTTTATTTTTTTAAAGAGGAAAAAAATACCAAAAATGTTTATAGAAATGGATCAGGTTGTCAATAAAACTAATCTTTTACTTAAGTCACACTGCTTTCTTCCTCCTGGCTAAAATTAATTTTTAACTTATTGATTGGACTAATGTGACTTTGTTTAATTGGGGTAAAAACCTTTTGTTAATTCTGCTAACGTTTTTTTATTCATATGTTGTTCTTGTTTAGTGTAAAGCACTTTGAATTGCTTTCGATTTGTTTAAAATGTGCTGTATGAATTAAAGTTTGATTGATTGATTGATTGTGGATTGGGTCAATCCCAATCTTACTGAGGAGGCTAATCTCAAACTGATCATCAGAAAAGTCTCGAATTATTGATCAAGCTGGAATAGTTTGCGTATTTTTACCAAACCATCAAGCTGTGAAGGTCACCGTATGATGCTTGCGTCACTTTTTTTAACACGTGCGCTGATGTTTGTGCACAATAAATGAAAATAAATATACTTTTTTCCCCACTGTGCCCATGTGCTTATACAGCTCTGCTCTCAGTCGAATATGTGTAATCAATACTCCCACATCTCGACCTGTGTGTCTGCAGGAGAGGGAGGAGAACGTGAAGGCGGACGTTTTCCACGCCTACCTGTCGCTGCTCAAACAGACCAGACCGGCTCAGAGCTGGTTGGCTGATCCAGACGCCATGGAGCAGGGAGACACGCCGCTCACCATGCTGCAGAGCCAGGTAATGTTTGGACACGTCGGCTTGGATTTAGGGAAATTTTCTTTGTAAATCACACAATTTATCATGAAAAATTACTGGCAGATTAAACCTTACGGGCCCGCTGTGGTATTACACGCACTCGTATTGCTCTGCGTATAAAATGCATTTTTCAAAAAAGCTTTAAAAAATATTGTACTTTAATATACTTTTATATTTCCATTGAGTTTATTTTATAACAAACAGTCTGAATCATAAATATCAAATATTTTCAGAATTTTAATGTTTAAAGTTTTTGTCATGATACCACTATGTTTTTAGATGAAAAATAATATAAAAATGAATTATTTTCAATTATGTATCAATATATTTATTTATTTATTTTTGATGATCACAGTCTGGGATAAAAATACGGCTTTAATTAGCAGCTACACTGATTGTGACCAGTCACCGTGGAATTAGCTGTATTTTCTCCATCTGCCAAATATGAAAATGACATAATCAGGCGGAAAAAAGTAAAAATGACAAACTCCAAGAATGACACCC